>NC_037683.1:102193034-102230071 GCF_003255815.1 Theropithecus gelada
GGTGGTGGGGGTGGTGCTGGTGGCGGTGGTGGTGGTGGTGGTGGTGGTGGTGGCGGTGGTGCTGGTGGTGGTGGTGGTGGTGCTGGTGGTGGTGGTGGTGGTGGTGGTGGTGGTGGTGCTGGTGGTGGTGGTGGTGGTGGTGGTGGTGGTGGTGGTGGTGACCATCCAACTTAATGACTTGGGTCAGAGACCTTTTGTCCTTTCATTGAATTAACTATAGAAGCCATGGATTCTTGATACCAGAGAGACAAATATAGATTCTCATTAGAATTATTCTAGATTAACCACAAACACATGCAAGAATGTAGAAGCAAGAATCAGCATGGAAAAAGACAAGCAGTAACAGCATCGAGGGACTTGAACCCGTAACTGTAAAATTTTACAGAAGACTTTCCGGGGTGCGTTCTGTCCCTGATGGTCTTTAGGGGCTGTGCCTGTAGCCACAACACTACAAGGTCAGCTCATACACATAGGCCTAGGAGCCCTTGTGTGGGAACTTGGACATTTGAGAGCCCAAATAAGAACATTCACACTCAGAATTTCTTGCTACTCTGCCCAGTGGTAGAGGCCAATCTTCCTAAATTAACCCCTCTCTACATGGCGTAGGGGAGGAAGAAAGAAAATAGAGCAGTTGGGAGAAAGCCCTGCCACTTGCTCCTTCATGGAGGAAGTCATCCTGGTAAGAACACTGATGAGATGGAGCAGAACGTACTCACAGCTGGGCTGCTGCAGGGATGCAGCTAGACCCACCCTGCCTGCCCACACTGTCATCTAGTAGGCTGGGCCTCTTCATACGTGGTGAAAGGAGGGTTGAGGGATAAAGATGGCTGCAAATTCCTTGACACTCTTTCCTTGAAGAGTACATGTGGCTTCCTTCCCCTTGAGTCTGAGCTGGCTGTGACAGCTTTTTTTTTTTTTTTTTGAGATGGAGTCTCACTCTGTCACCAGGCTGGAGTGCAGTGGCATGATCTCGGCTCACTGCAACCTCTGCATCCCAGGTTTAAGTGATTCTCCTGCCTCCACCTCCCAAGTAGCTAGGACTACAGGTGCATGCCACCACACCTGGCTTATTTTTGTATTTTTAGTAGAGATGGGGTTTCACCACGTTGGCCAGGCTGGTCTCGATCTCCTGACCTCATGATCTGCCCGCCTCAGCCTCCCAAAGTGTTGGGATTACAGGCATGAGCCACCGCACCTGGCCAACAGTTGTGACTGGTAAATCTATGGCAGAAGTGAAGCTGAGCCTGGCCTTTCCCAGCACTGGAAGCATCTACTCTGGGTCTCATGGAACCTAGAGCTGCCACATAGAAAGCCCTGCTTCCCAGAGGGCTGAAGGGGCCACTTGGAGAGTGTCTGAGACTCCATGGAGGGTGCTGAGCCTCTAGTCATCTTTGCCAAGGTCCCAGGTGTGGAAGCAAAGCCAATTCGGACCTTCTAGACCAGCCCAGACTCTCTGGCTAAAGACCACTCGGTGACCCCTGTCGATGCCACTTGGGCAGATGAACTGACCAGCTGACACTTGCCTGAATTCCTGACCCACATTCTATTATAATAAAATGGTTGTTGTGAAGCCACTAAGCTTGAATAGTTTGTTACACGCAATAGATAGGTGGAAGTACAGAGTGAGGATCTCCCACTAACTGTCTCAAACAAAGGGCCTTAGTCAGCCGGGACTGCTGTAACACCACACGCTGGGTGACTTCAACAACAGACATCTGTTTCTCACAGTTCTGGAGGCTGGAAGGTGCCAGCAGACTTGGTGTCTAGTGAGGGCCCTCTTCCTGGTTTGCAGACGGCGCTTTCTTGCTGTGTCCTCGCACGGGTGGAAAGAGGGTGAGGGAGTTCTCTGAGGTCTCTTTGACAGGAGCACCAAACCCATTCATAAGGCTTCCCCCTCATGACCTAATGACTTCCCAAAGACACCACCTTCAATTGGGGCCTTTAATTAATGCAATACCATCATATTGGGGGGTTCTATTTTAACATGTAAATTTGGGGGTGACATGAACATTCAGTCCATAAGAGGGACCCTGTGTTGGTGGTGCCCTCAAGCACCAAAAATGGTGGAGATCCTTTTCTGCATCACAGGTCTGGCACTTGTCTTCACAATATCACCGCATACAAACCTGAGAGAGCCTGATGAGGCAGCCACGGGACATGTGGAATCGATCCTGATTCCCATGTCGCTGGACAGGAACTGTATTGTGGGCAGAAAGTACTCTTGGTTTGCCCCCGAGAAACCCAGTCAATGACTCAGGGCTAAACTCCTTCAGGATCTGGACCTAAGCCTTATTTCCCAGCCGTGGCAGTAGCTTGGAAACACCTGAAGAGCTTTTAGAAAATGTTGTCTGGGCCCCACTCTCTGAGGCCTGAGCATTGAGATTTCTTTAAGCTCCCCAGGCGGTGGCTTGGGGGAAGGTTCTCCATAGAGCCACATCAAGGATCAGTTCATCTGTTCTGTGTGGGCTACCTTAAAAATACGTCCAACATACAGCATTGGAGGGTAAGGCAGCAAAACAGAATATCAGGATCTCATTTGTATGAAAATGTTAAAAAGAGAGTGTATGTATATGGATAAAAATTAGGCAAAGCAAACTAGAAAATCTTAGTTGGTACCTGGGGTAGGGGGGTTGTGGAAGGAAGTGCTGTTTTGTGCTGTTATTAATTCCATTTGTTATTTCATCAGTGAGTTTTAAATTGCAGCTGTGGTGTGGTGCATCAGTAGCTGCCTGGAATCCCAGGGTAGTGCACCTTGGTCAGTCCCACCCACCCCAGCCATGCTACCATCCAATGGGCTTTGGTTTTATAAATGACTCCCCCCATCTAGCCTGTGCCTAAGGACTTAGAAGCTGAAAGGGGTATAAGCAGACAGCACCTGAGCTCAGACACTGGCCTGTAGGGCTGGCAGGGCAGAGTGAAGTAGCTCTGTGTGGCTTACTGGGCACTGGGCACACACCGGGAGCTGAAGCTGGGCAGGAGGACGGGCAGCAGGTGGTCTTCCAGGTGTAACCGAGGCCACTGTCAGAATATGGGCAGGGGCTGTTTGTGTGTAAATCAATTGTACCAAACCAGCTATGTGTTTGGTGGTCAGAGAGGTCCAGTACCTCCTAACTCAGCCAGGCGATCTACAATCCTTGCAAACCTCATTCATCCTTAGTAATACAAGATGGCACTGCTCATTGGTCGGGAGGGGGCTGAGATAATGAGGACCAGCTCATATAGAATGTGAAGGCTGGCTATACACAAATGAGAGATTATAGGGGTCAAGCACTGCTTACCTCTGCGATTAACAGGGTCCTTAGCCACATATGCAACATAGTCAGTTGTGTCCTGTTAAAGAAAAAAGATGTCTATATCACTAATCACAAGTGACAGAACACACAGTGAGGGACACAGAGCACAAACCAGTGAGCTTAGAAGGACTCAACCACCAAACAGCTAAAGTATCAAATGCTGCCTAAGAAACAGCCCACAGAAGACTCAAACTATATAATGTGGGTAGCAACCACCCAGAGGGCTCACATTGTAGACTCTGACTCAGCAAGTCTGGGGTAGGGTCTGAGGTCCTGCACTTCTAACCAGTTTCCATGTATACTGAGGCCGCAGTGTCTCAGTATCCCACGGGAGCTGGTTAGAAGTCCATTCACACTTTGAGCAGCAAGGAGAAAAGGCATGTTGGATCGCTCGAGAAGCTTTAAAAACATTGATACCTGCGTCCCAACGTGCACACAATCCGATTTAATTGGTTTGGATGTGAGGCCTGCGTGCTAGTTTTTAGATGCTCCCTAGATGACTGTAACGTGAACCACAAGTTAAGAACCACTGCTCTCAGCTTTGTCTACACCAGTGGTTGTCCAATTTGAGCTGGTATCAGAATCCCCTGCAGGGCTTGTTAAAATAGAACGCTGAGCCATACCCCTGAGTTTCCAATTCGGTAGTAGTTCTGGGGTAAGGGCTCAAAATTTGCATTTCTGACAAGTTTCTAGCTGCTGTGGCTCTGGGGGCCACACTTTGAGAACCGCTAGGCTAGAAGAAAACCAGAGTGGATGTTCAAAGGCTGACTGCAAATGCTGCCTTCATGGTGGATGAAATATAATGGTTATTTTCTTCTTGGATATAAATAATGATCTTAATACTTTAATATGTTTTAAAAATATGAGCTCTACTGAGAAGACTCATCCTTCTGTATGAAATGTGAGTTTCTTTGCCTGCCTTCTCACGTAATCAGTGCACAGGGGAAATGATAACCTCAAAAGTAGACCAAGGCAACCATGTGCATTTTAATTCATAAACAAATATGCAGAGGAACCAGTAATTATCTTAACTCTTGAAAGCAGAAAAGACTCCTCTGCAAAGCTGATATTTTCAACATTCAAGACTCCGTGGGGCAACTGGTAAAAGTCTACCCCATTTTGGCAGACATTTCCCATATGTTACTGCTTTGAAGGGCTTCACCAGCTTATTGATACACTCCCGATGTTGCCAGTACCTAAAGGCTCTGTTGTGACTTGCTCCACTGTTTTCTCTATGGGCAAAGGAGACATCCCCTTCTCTCTCAACAGTGCCCTACAAAAGCTCTCCAAGGAGAGAGGGATGAGGGAGAGAGTGAGTATGGGGCGGCCATGTCACTGTTGTGGGACATCTGCTGTAGGATCAGGTGGGTGGTGCTGGGCACTTCTCCACACCCCATCCCGCTGGATCTTACACAGCCCAACAAGACCACACCAGTGTAGAATTCTTCCAGCAGCTCTTGAGATAATGGTGCTGTTTCCCCCGTCATTCCGCAGGGTGTGGCTCAGCTAAGTTGTTTTCTTTTCTGCTCAGGACACTGTTCCCTGGTGTATTCACAGGCTGACTAGGGAAGGGAAGTGAAAGATTGTCCACCTGGTCAAACTGGCTTCCGGTCATTTCCATCAAGGGGGATGTGGTCAGAATCTGAAGTTATTGGCAAAAACAAGGATGACAGCTTGTAATCACAGACACTTCCTGAACTCACGAGACGTGAATGTCAGAAGGATCCTTAGAGAGCATCTAAGAGAGCACCAGGGTTTCTCAAGCTGAAATCCATGGAACCCTAGGGTTGGACAGGTGCCTTCTCCAGTGTTTGAGATGTCACCAGCATTTAAAAAAAAATTTTATTTTCATTTCCATGATTATCTTAAAAATTAATACAAGAGTATCTGGGATCATTTAGATGACCACTGTGTTATCAAGTTCTGCATACGATCTCAATGCCAGGATTTGCATCTGGGTTTCCAACATTATGAGTGCTAGGTTTTCAAAGAATTAGAAAGAAAAGGACACAGGGTAGATTCCTCTGCCCACATAAAGCAAATTGACATTACATTTGTACATGATATACAACTGAAGTTTTTCCTTGAATAGAAGAAATTAGTGGAAGAATTGAGTCATCCAGGTGCCTACGGTAATGGAGAGACATTGAACTGAAAAAATTCTGCCCCATGGTGGCCAGGCCAGCATCACATTGAGAATGGAGATTTAGTTTCAGCAAACTTTGTCCATCATAGCAAAGCAGTATTACATTGAATGTCATTGGCCCTACAATGTTTACTTGTATTTGACTTTCAAATTTAAGTAGGGGTTAGAGTTAACTAAAAAGTATAAACATAAGAAGTTTATTTTTAATTTATTTTTGCACATATTCAGGTAACAAAATTAGAGTCAGCATTAGTAATGAATACAAGGAATTTCTTTTGCATTGTTACTCTGGCTCAAAGTTGGGTAAAGAGGGAGAATAGAGAGACATAATATGTCCCTGTCTCTCAGATGGTCAATGGCCAAACTTTTCTGATGCCAGTATTGATCCTTTTCTGGCAGAGCAGGCAAATATATTACCATTCAAAACAATGTTCTTGTCATCAGGAAGCACACTAAGTTCCAAAGACAGAGCTGCAAAGTGCTGTTCTGCATTTATTCTATCCCTGTTCCCACTCCCCAAGAACCCCTGAGCCTGGCCATTGTTCTGCCATTCTTGGGGTGGTCTTTTAACACTGCTAATTACAGTAGATTATAATTACAGCATACCCTTTTTAGAGGGGAATTAATGAAGTTTTCTAGTCTATCTTGCTTGCTAGTTCAAAATACCATTTTCCTAATGGGTAAACTGAGGCACTAAGTCATAAGTGACATGTACACTTAGCAGGAGAACAAGGACTAGAACATAGAATTGTCAGCTTTATTAAAAATGTCTAACAATTATAACGTGCTAAATTCATGGTTACAAATCAATTTGGAATGTAATCTCATGCACAATATAAAATGCATTTGGATTGGTTAAAATGGAAAGTAACTAGGCTTCCTGTCCTGTGTTATGACATTTTATAAACCAGAAAAAAGAAATCACAGAAAATATAACAGGTTGTGGATTACTTTAAGGATTACTAAATGTTTCTAATTTTTTTAAAAAAATAAGAGATAAGGAAATCTGAAAAAAAAAAAGTATAGTCCTATGTGCATCCTGAAAATAAAATAGTTTTGACACAAACCAATGTAATTGGCTCCCAACGATCTAGATATGTGTGTTTTCACTTATAATATCAACATTAAGACAGGTTTAAGGCGAGTTCTTGAAGGAAGCTATTAATGCAGATGTACAAGACATCTGCCTTTTATATGTCAAAACTGGGTTATCCTCCAAATTTAAGAAACTATGGTTCCAAACATCACAAGGGGCAAGGAATTAGAAAACCACTGCAAATTAGGTAGGAAATAGGTGGACATATACATATAGACAGCATCTGAAGAAATGCACCTTAGGCCAGGTGCAGTGGCTCATGCCTGTAATCCCAGCACTTTGGGAGGCCAAGACAGGTGGATTACTTAAGCCCACGGTTTGAGACCAGCCTGGGCAACATGGTGAAACCCTGTCTCTACTAAAAATACAAAAAAACTAGCCAGGCATGGTGGTGCGTGCCTGTAGTCTCAGCTACCTATGAGGCTGAAGTGGGAGGATCACTTGGACCCAGGAGGTCAAGACTGCAGTAAGCTGTGATGGCGCCACTGCATTCCAGCCTGGGCGACAGAGTAAGACCCTATTGGATGAGTTCAATTGGGGAAGACTTCCACTTTCTGAATATGCATCTCAATGAGGACTTTCATCTTACAATAAAATGTAAGAAATGATAAGGATTAGAGAGAAAGGAAGTGTGTGTGTGGATTCCACTCTGTCCCGGGAGCGGGAGGTGGTTTTCTGAGTTTACCTTCATGACAGTACAGTTCAGATGACATGGCCACTCTGAAGCTGAATGCTGACATCCTTTGTAGCATTCCTGCCCAAATGTGGGAAGCAAATTCCCTTGTTATTCCGCCTTCTTCATTAAAGATGTGAAGCAAAAATAGAACATTCTCATTCTGTTCTCAAGTCTCCCTCTTACTCTCTCTGTCTCTGCAACTCCTTCCTTGTTGGCAAAGCAAACTATTAAAGGCTGCAGTATTACACTAGGAGAGAAAAACGCTGATTTTAAATGCTTATGAATAGAGCAGACTAAGTAAATTTACATTCTTCAGGCAGACTTAAAATATTAATATGGAGGTCAGATAAAAAAAACAAAAAGTAGGGCAAGAGCAGAGTGACAGCGTGAGAAGCCCACGGCAACTCTGGGGCCGGGGGAACTATTTCATCACCTCGTAAGAATGCCAGTGCTTCCAGGATTTTGACAGCTTTTGGCTAATGAAATGAAAACTAATGGTGGGGTTCTTGTCACAGGTTTTCCCTAAAAAGAAAATGATGGCCAAGAAGACCTTTTAGGGAAATCAGGAGGGGGAAATCTGTTGGCATCACAATTCACTTTTTTTACGGTGTCTTGCAAGGCGTATTTTTGAAGCAGGGGTCCCTTCTCAGAAATTCCCAACAAGAGCAAGAGACCAACCCCAAGGGCACTTACCGGGTCTCCCCCAGAGGCGAAGGAGATGGACCGCATGTGGTGATTCGCTATGATCTGCCAGGCCCAAAACAAGAAACGAGATGTGCTGTTATTGCGCTTTCCACATTTTGGAAAAGCAACTGTCTGTTGGCAGGCATTACAAATTGACATGTTTTCCTGAAAATTGGTACCTATATAAAAATAATGATTATAAAAGTAATAGTAATAGATCACCTTTCACAATCTGATGACTGCTGTCCAGCTGCTTTGCCAGAATAGCGTCCGTGAAGCCTCGCTGCAGCCTGTGGCATGGGAACTATCACCATCCCACTTCACAGGTGAGGAGCCAGAACCCAGAGGGGTCAAGTGGCTTGCTCAAATTAAGACAGCTGGTGATTAGCAGAGCTGTGATCTAACACAGGGCGTGTATAGAGCACCCTTAACATAAGTGACTCCATCTTAGAAAAAGACTCCATCTTACATTTCAAGAAGCAACATGCCAACAGGTACCAGATGTTTGCCTAATGAATAAAGATAGCACCCAACAAGATAAGGACATAAAAAGGTATATTCTTTTACTATCAGTCCTTACCAGAGGACTCTGGTCATAAAAAGCAGGACTTCACCAGCTTGAAACAGCCTTCTTAACAGACACCGTCTTGCTGTCACTGGTGATGAGCAGCCAGCACCTGCCAATGAAGGCTCTGCCCACATCAAAGACTCTTCCTTGCAAGACATGTTGTCCATCTGGATCAAGCCAGGACACTCTCTTTGTCCATGTCACTTGCCCCAGAATGGTTTATTAACCCCTACTCCTATCTCTTTTTCTCTTGATGTTAAATGTTACTTGGTTTACTGTGGAATGTCAATCTGTAACATTTATATACTGATTAAGTATACTCTTAAGTATGGTTTGCAATATTGACTGACCTGGGGAGTGGCTTCAGCCTATGTGCCCACAGCTCTGATATGGAATGAACTCCATGTAGCTCATGGTTTTTATTACTAAAATAGCTTCAGTGAAAGTCTGACCTTGTGGAAAGACACAAATGTGTGTGGGTCTGGTTATGTCTGACCTTGAGTCGCTTATGACAGGGAGGCCCACCCCGAGGCCAGGGTCTTAACAACCATGCCTCTTCCAGAAGGAACCTGTCTCACCCACACACCAAAATATCTCAACTTACAGATTATGTTTCCAAAAACACACTGGGGTCTCCGATACAGAACCCACAGCTAGAATGGGGGGAAATGTGGCCCGTCTTCCATTTTATCCCATTTGTATCATGTGCATATAAATTAGAAAGCCAGCGTCCGAGATTTCACCTCGGCACTGTCCAAAGCACTCTTGTAATTTATCAATGTGAAATCCAGAGCAGACAATCCGTGTTAATTTTAAAATGGGAAATTTCCATTAGCTTTATAAACTGCAGCGTACAGTGGAATTTAGTAGACACTGAGTAAATTAGAAGCTGCCCTAAATTTAAAAAGCGACATAAGTCTTCCACGCTAATTTTATCTTTTAAAAGACAATGTAATGACATTGAAGTAAATTTCTGGGGATGGGAACAGAGCTCATCTCTATCCCAACATAACCAAGCTCAGTTCTGCAGAGTCCCCTTGGGCCCCTGTCCTCAGGCAGGCAGTCAGAATTTACATGGCTATAATCACACTTCCCAGGGATTTGTCTAAACATGCTCCTGTGAAACTTGAAATAAAATATAATTGAATTATAATAGAAAATAAGACAGTTTTAAATGCCTACTTTGGTTATTGGCACTTACAACACCTCAGGATCTAGAAACCCCTGAGTACATAAGTGAATAGAAAATGAAGCTGGCTACATAGGCTGCACCCAAGCCCCAGCTGAGTTAAACTAAAAATAGTGGCCTTTGCAGCTCTCTGGAATCTTCCCTCTGGCGCAAAGGTAGAGGGCTCCTAAGAAAACAATGACAAAATAGCAATCACCAGAAAATGATAAACTATGGCTCCCAAAGTTTTACATTTTTGCTTATTTAATTTTTGCTTATAAGGCAGGTCTAAAACTGAAGTTTGGAAATTAAATTGGAAGCTATGATTTGGGAAAAAAAATGAAAGTCATGTTTGATTGACATGATGCATGAGCCTTAGTCTGTGGTTGTATGTTATGTCTTTGAGTAAGACAGAAATTGAAAACCAGGGTAAGAAAATTAGAGCTAATTGACCTAAATCACATGTTTCGCCCTGAGGGTGTTGCGTCTCATTTCCACCTGGAACTCTGTAGAGGGGAGTGGCTGTTGTCTTGCTGCTGTCTCATCGGATGGAGAAAGGAGTGTCTAGCCAGGCTGTGACAATGTCGGAATCAGGTATAGTATTATATAGAGAGGTCCCATCCGAGCTCCAGCTCCTACTGCCAGCCCCAAAAGCTGAGCCAGAGCAGAGCAAGGAAGGGGAGTCCACACTCCACACCCCCTGGATACTGGTCAAACATTTCACCTGTGCCTCATTTGACCTTCAGAAGTGCCTTGTTGGTAGCTAAAATAGCTACTCAAACACCCATTTTTCCAGCTAAACAAATTAATGATGACTAGATCAGAGAAATCTAAAAGATAGACACTGTGCAGGAATGCAACCATCCTCAATAAAATTAGCCTTAATTAACACTGTGGCTGTGGTGTCTCAGTCAGCTCCAAATTCATTCCACACTGGCTATTCCATAGACAACACCACTTCTCATTACCCCTACAACAGTATGTACTACAGGATGCTCCAAAATAATGAGCCACTAAAGGAAAAAAAAAAAAAAAATCACCAATTAGACCACTACATGCCATCCACTTCAAAGGTAATAAAATAAAATATAGCCTGTAAAACCAATTAAATATGGTGTAAAAGAAAAAATAAGGATAAGGACATTAAGAAGAGACTTTGCACACACATCTGTTTTTTTGTTCGTTTGTTTTTTACATTGCATGTAAACAAATGATTTCACGCATTATCCTCCAAAGAAATAAAAAGCAGAATTAAAGAGAGCCGATTTCATTTATCATTCTCTTGGTGATCCTTCAAAGTGGCCAAAGTTCATACTCTAGTAAAACTTTGACACAAACATATGCTATGTGAGCTCAGTAAAGCTGCAAGGAAGACGCCTGCAAACACTCATCAGCTGGGGCTGTGGGCAGGAACAGGGGATCTGAGCACCCACGTACCTGTTTGGAGTCCGGAGTTCGCAGGTTCAGACTGGCCGTGGAGATGGTCAGGGAGATGCTCATTCCCGCAAACTGGAGGTTGCTCTTTCCCAAGATGCTGGACAGCATTTTGCTCGGAGGCTGTGAAATTGAAGAGCATTATTTTAGCTGTTTCATTTCCATCTCAAAGGGTGGGGAAGTAGATGCTTGCCATACCCCCAAACTCTCACTGATTGTTCCTTCCTCCTTAGGCATAGGAAGACAAAATGTGAAATGAGTAAGCTGGGAGTCGGGGGTCCAAAGTTAATATGCAGATTTTAGAACATGCAACATGCAAATTATAAACCATGTAATATGCAAATGCTGAGGTGAGAACTCCTGCAGGCAGGCAGAGGCATCAGTCTTCCAGGCCTTTTCCCTGGCCCTGTTGGGAAGTGTCTCATGGGGAAGCCCTTGTGTATAAACCTGGGGAAAGCCCATTGCATTTTGCAGGCTCAGCAACCTGGTATCATCACACCTACTTCAGAGGAAGAGTCAAACTAACTTAGAGGAAGACTAAAGCAGGCCAGCTCTAGGGGATTATAAGAATCCCAGAGAGCTGCAAGGATGTTTGTGGCCGAAGGGAATGGACCACAAATTTTTTGGCGCACTCTCCCTGGTCAAGGTTCTCATGAACTGCCCTGTTAGAAACCCATGGGCCTAGAACCAGCACAAGGATAGACAGACATGGCCTGGCTGTAACTGGTGCATCCATTACCCTGTCAGAAATGTCCTTACAGGGGACTGACAGCTGTATTTTGGGGCCAGGGACCTTTTTCCTGGGTACCTGGGTGGGCAAGGACCTTTGGTACCAACCCATCCTTTCTTTTTGGATTAGAACACTTTCTCTTTTGATATGCTAATTAGTTCCTAAGCAGGTGCACACCCTTTTTAATCTCCTGAAGGAGCTATTTAAAAACAGAGATGCTGAGGCCCCACCCATGAGATTCTGGGTAGAGCCAAGAAATGGGCATTGTTTCCACCAAGAGAACCATGAGGGTGCCCCAGGATGAGCTGGGACCTGGAAGATGAGATTCCACTTCTCCGTTCTCAGTCGCTGTCCTAGTTCCTGTAGTGGAGACTCTGGAGCCTTGCTTGGTTCCCCATGGACTGGCCAGAACACAGGCTGGCACATCTGAATCTTCATTCAGAGTTCTCTGCCGGAAACCCAGCTGCCCTGTGGATGCATGAAAGTCCCCAAGACCTGAAGACAGAAACAAGCTTGAGCCTGGGATCGGCAGAGCCACACACGCAGCTGTCCAGATGATCTGGATCAGGAACGGGCAGCCTCGGGTCAGATTCAGAGGTTCTTTGAAGGACATTTTCGCCACAATTCAGGTTAGGCATAGAAAAGCCTTGATTGTGGATTTTGCTGGGTCTTCACTAGACACTTAACTGAAGAGGTTTTCATGGTTTCTCCTAATCCAGGCTTTTTATTTTCCTTCTGGCTCAAATATCTTCAGGATGAAAAGTCCTAGTGCAGTGTTTGAACACGCAGCCTGTGGAGCCCAGACCTCTGAGCTTGCTCTCAGACAACATCTACCCACACTGCAGCCTTTCCCCTCCGTGCCACAGTTGTGGTTGTCTGTAATATGGGGATATCCAGTGGTATTCTAGTGCTGGCTTGGCTCAGCTGATGGGAGCCAATTATTAAATTTTTCAGAATTTTATAATCTGACGGTTAATCACAGTTGTATTAAAAATGAATGTATGTAAACTTACAGTTAAATAAATTACCTTAAAAAAAAAAAACAGATGACAGGGCCGGGCATGGTGGCTCACGCCTGTAATCCCAACACTTTGGGAGGCCGAGGCAGGTGGATCACAAGGTCAAGAGATTGAGACCATCCTGGCCAATATGGTGAAACCCCATCTCTACTAAAAACACAAAAATTAGCTGGGCATGGTGGCGTGCACCTGTAATCCCAGCTATTTGGGAGGCTGAGCCAGGAGAATCACTTGACCCAGGAGGCAGAGATTTCAGTGAGCCAAGATCATGCCACTGCACTCCAGCCTGGGGGATAGAGCGAGACTCTGTCTCAAAAACAAACAAAAAAACAAACAAAAAAAACAATAAATGCTCAACACGCATCACTTCCTAATTCTTTTGCTGCATTAACTACTAACTGCTTTCCAAGTTATTGATGCCCACGGTACTTGTATGGTGGAAACATTATGTAACCATGAGCTACCACATCTCTCTTCCCGACTCTGTCTTTGAGGGATATCATTTGGAGAAATTGAAATCAGCCACAGTAGAAGTACTGGCATCACAGAAATCAGAAAATGCTACAAACTCTACTTTTCATTCCCCTGCCCAACCTGGAGAGCTGGTTGTTAAACACTTACCAGCACACCACTGGGGATATCTACCTCAGTTGTTGTAATTAAGTGAATTGATGTATTCAAAGTGCTTAAAGGAAAGCCTGACCCTGTTTTAAGTGTCTGTTGTTATCACTGTCTTCAGAGTTTATGCCACAGTGAGTGAGTAGCCAGGGTGTCTACTTCCGAGACAGGGACAGCTAACCGTCCTCAACCACATGAGACAGAAAGCAATCTAAGCCCTTTCTGCTTTTAGAAGTAGCAAGCGCCAGGCCCCAGAAAGAGGACAATGAATAATTCTGTGTGACTGAAGATACCGAGTGGCGAAAAAGAGGAAGCAAAGGAGGAGACACAGTTAGACACAGAGCATTGAGGACAGTACCTTTCTCTTCTTGAAGGCTCCCTTGGCACCAGGGACAGCTTCACAGACACGGCTGATGGCTTCCCTTAGGACAGGAAGAAAAAGCCATTTTATCATGTGTTGGTCAGGATTATGGAACCCAGAGATGCTACACTTGCACATCCAAAGAAAATAACTGCCCGTTTATTTCAGTATAGAAAAGAGACCTGCCAATTTGGAAGTCATCCAACTCTTCTTCTAAAACACAAAACTAAACAAAATGCAAACAGGTCATCATAAAACCTCTCCTGGCAATATTCTAGTTCTCTTTGTTGTAGTGGCTGGATGCTAACAGTGTCATCTGTGTCAATGCTACACTTTTTTTTTTTTTACATTTTGCTAAGATTCTATTTTTGTAAGTCAGCACCCTAAAACACACTCTTCCCGACACCGTGATGCTGTTGGTCTCCATGACTTTGGTCAGGACATCAGGCCCAAACCTAATCAACCACCTCGGTTGATCAAGATCCTTCTTAAGTGAGTTAGAATGTAATTAAAAGAAACGTGGTCATCTGAGTTTTATTCACAGTTTCTGTGGTTAGTGAATCTCACAAAATCAAGAGGGGTTGGAAGGAGAAGAGGAACTGCAGGGTGTATAAAGGAGCCAGCAGTGAGGTGATGTGCAGGGCAGTTCCATGGAACAGCACTGGTGAGGCTGCTGGGACGTGCAGGCATGGTCCTGGTGGAGGAGGCAGAGTGCCCTGGTATTGAGTGGCTAGGGGGCATGAGTCCAACACACGGTTCTGCATGGGGGCAGGAGGGTCCCAGAGGGAGAGGAAGCAAGACAGGATTGTTGCAGCTGAGGGCTAGGGTGGCAGGAAGGGGATGCTGGAGAGGAAACACAGCGCAATCTCATGACCCAGCCTAAGTGAGAAATGCCTGGGAGGTGGGCAAAGGTGGCTCCAAGTCAGGGGTCCAGAAAAGAGCTGGTGACCCTTCCCACTCACACATGGAAGGGAAAATACTAGTACATAGAAAAAATCACAGGGACTTGGAGACACGGTGAATGACAGAAGATAACAGGTCCTCAGAAACATTCTATAAACTTTCTAGGTTCAATACTTCTTCAAATTAATTTCTACCATGTGGACGAAAAATAATCACCATAACGACACAGTGCTTTGAACAGAAATATGTCCATATCAGTTAGGTGACTGACTGTTAGGACAAGCTTCCCATTTGCCACTCAATTCATTGTAGAGAGCAGGGAAGGAAACATTTTTCCTAAAACTCAGATGCCAGGAAAACCGTAGGCAATGAATCATCATGACATGGAAAAAGTGAAGCAAGAAACAAATGTTTTTGATGTTTATGCTTACTTCTATTCATTTTATAATAATATTCTAACTGTGGTTCTATCAAAGTGACCAATCACGTATCATCTAAAGTACTTTCTAAAAGCTAACTTCTTATTAAAGAAGGTCAAATTGTCTCTTTACAGACCTATATAAACCTATTATGTATATTTTATCTGTTGAATTCTTAGAAAACTAGTTCAGTGAATCTCTGCGTTGTATTTCTTACATTAAAGAGACATACTTAGTTGAGCAAGGCAGCTAAACCTCTGATGGTTCCAGCAGGGTAGAAAGATATTATATGGGGAAGTGTCTCCCTTTAATCACTCCATAAATATTCCTAATAAGCACCGTATTTATTTTACCATCCACCGACATGGAGTCTAAAAGAAAAAAATCAGACTCCAAGGACAGTTATCCAAAAAGACACACGGTTCCAAATGTCTCATTTAGTCAGCCCCTGGAGCTTGCAACAGGACTCTGCTGCTTCTGTGCTACTTTGGGGGATGTGAGGTAGAAACTATTCATTACCAGTTAGAAGGAATTACAAAGCTCTGAAAATAGTTAACATTTCTTTCCAATACCTTTTCACACAGAACGGAGTGCACAGGTCTCAGCGCACATTTGCAGATAGAAGAAGTTCCAAACATTTCTCAGAGCTCGTGTCCTCAGGGAAAATCCTAAGGATCCCACTTGTGAGCCTTTAGAATCCCCAAAGGAGTTTTCAAATGAAACTGCTTTTTAGAAAAATGTTCTCTTTTCATCACTGGCATAAATTCCTTTCTAATGCTCATACGATAACACGCGTGTGTGAATTCTCATTTCAACCACGCTGATGGTATCTATTTCTGTTTGAAATAGAAATGCAGCATAACTATTAATAACTGCAATATTTAGATGCCTGGAATGAGTTACTTTAACTCCAAAATCTAATTTTAAATGTAACTATTCTCAATTCCCCTTCTCGCTGTTTAAGTGCAGTACATTTTGGTAAGCAGTACTGTTTCAATTTGTTCGTTTAGCAATCATTATTTAGCTTTATGTAATTCCACTTAATCCCCATTTGAGTCTCAGGTACCAATTTTGCCCTGTTTTTAATCATAGGGATTGCTTCTTAACATTCTGTTCAGTATGACCTTGTTTCTGCGAGCCAAATAATGACCTCAGAACTCGGCTAATATGAAAATGGGACATTTGGCAACCTCCGTGGTCATCTGAAAGTCTCGGAAGCCAGCCCAACCGCCAGATGTGAAACCTCATTGTCGTCATGATTTCACCATCTTCCCTTCAGAACTGGACTCTTTGAAATCATGTAGTAGCATCTTTCTCCCTCCTCATCCATCTCGCTACAGCCCATCCCAAGGCCCCACAAAGAATGGTCTATGTGACTGGCATGGATCAATGCACATCAGCAGAGAAAGAGTTACCCAAGAAGCAGCATTTCAGTGAGTGGACAGCTACCCAGAAAAAAATTATGTTGGGCTCCTATCTCTTGCCTTATATGCAAATAAATTATAGCTGGGTCACAAATTGAATTCATTTGTAATGAAACGATGATAGTAGTAAAAGAAAACTGGGAAGAATATTTTAAAATTATCTTTTAGTGGACAGATGTTACAAAATCCAGAAGCCATAAAAGAAAAATATTGACACACTCAATAGTGTAAAAAAAATTATGGACAAGAAAATATGTTACATTTCACAGTCAACAAAGTAATTGTCTTAATAAAAGTCAGCAAGGACACTATCAAAAGCCCAATAGAGGGCAGAGCAAAGGATATGGATAAAGAGTTCTCAGGAAAGGCAATATGCATGGCTCCGAAAAACACAAAAATATACTCAACTTTAATCATAACCAGAATGTAGATTAAAGCCTGCACTGAAATTCTATTTTCATAGCCAAAGATTGAAGCTTTACAGTCCTTTGCAGGGAAGCAGGCACCCTTCTCAGTGCTCTGTAATATCCTCCCACCTCCATACCTTGTGTGAGTTTCTTGCCTCCTCTAAGAACCCTGAAACTCTAAAGTTCCAGCCTCTAAACCTCCCCCTGCTCATCTCCTCTTCTGGCCACTGTGTGACCAGGACCCTGAGTGAGTGTGTGCTGGTACAATAAGACTATCCCACTCCCTTAGTCCTTTCTAATTCAGTGCACTCAGTGGGCCCTGCTCCTTGCTGGGCTGGACGGAGCCTTGAATCTAATCCACTCGCCTCCACACAAGAAAAAGTCTTCCATCACTTACGTGTAACCCCATTTATCTATTTTTAGTAATAAACATGTCCAGGCCCAGCAGAACAGTAAAAACCCTGACCTTCATTTAAACCTCTCTTCCTCCCTCCCTAGGGCCTACCTAGGGAACCTCCAGGTGACCACGTAAGAAAAGGCCTCCTAACCTTCCAGCTGCAGCTCCTGACCCCTTGGTGAGGTAGGGATGACTGCAGGGGGTGGATACAGAGAGGTCAGGGATGGAGAGGTGACACTGACAGCCCCAGTGCTGAGCCCTCTGGCCAGGCTGGTAGTACCTTGCAGGGAAACAGGCAACCCCCTTGGTGCTCCTGGATGTCCTCCCGCCCCCATGCCCTGTGTAAGTTACTTGTCTCCTTTGAGACTAAATCTCCAGCCTCTAAGCCATGGCGAGCACCTCCCCTCCAGGGCTCCACACAACCCCTCTCCTCTCAGGGACACTTTCCTTTTTTATTTGAAGACTCCTCCCCAGGAGCAGGGAGGTGCCCATGGGTGAGATGGACAGTGTCTGATCTTCACCCCACATACCCACTCCCTCCTAGCATCCACACCAGTGGGGAGCTCCAGCTTCTTGCTGGTGACATTGCTCCTGTCATCAGCAGAAAGCCGACTGGGCCACATGGGTACCCGTCTCTGGAACCAGCACCTTTGCCGGGCTATAGCAGGAGGGCAGTTTCTCCTCAAACACAGCCACTCCTGCTGCATGCTTCTCTGTGTGAGTCAGACATCAGTCCATGGGGCCACCCAGGCCCTGGTGACACGTGTCAAAGTCTTGGTCATCTCCTAAGCCCCTCATTGACTCTGAAGCCAGAAGAACCATTGCCCCTCCTCCATGGGAGGACTGACAGGGCACTAAGGACTTCCTCTTTTCGCTATATAACTTTGGGGTGAGGGTTGGGCAAAGTACAGCAAAATAGATTATCACTCCTCTTTCCAAGCCCTTTGTAGGAGGGCCAGCCCTCCCTTGAACTGTTGGAGTCAACCTATGCCCCATGGACTCCAGGCAAACTTAACCAGAGTCCCATTTTACCCTGCAGTTGCCTCCCGCCCTCCTGTGTGAAGGAGCCTCAGGGTCTCTGGACTCTGAATGCTTCAGCGGCCAGCAGCTCACCCACCTTCCCCACTGGCCACTCATCTCCGAGTACCAGAATTTTACAGATACATACCACACCCAATTGCTAGCTCCGCTTCAGTGTCTTAAAATCATCACAAACTTGATGTTTTCAAACCCAGCCTTAATTTTCCCCATCAAAAATATTTCTCTCCTGTCTTCCCAGGGCAGAAAACAGCACTGTGGTCCACCCGGCAGCTCTCACCCCACCCTTACCAGCCACACACCAAACCTATCACAGTCCTGCCTCCATGGGGAAGGTGAGCCAGGCTGCGCTCCCTAGAAGCCTTCATAGTAGTGGAGGAGACAGGATAACACAGTCACACGTGTGCTATGAAGGACTGGAATGTGCGATTCTACCTTTCAGAGTAGCAAGAGGTCAGTTACCTGGTCAGCAAATAAGGCTCAATGCCAAAGAAGCAGGTGCTGAAAGAGGCAGTGGAGGAAGATTCTATAAAAATACAAACCAGACCAGGAAGGAGCACAGCAGGACAGTGGACGTGCAGGAGCGCCAGCTGGCTGGGGCCAGGTGTGCAGAATCCTGGGAGACAGGCAGAGTCATGGAGGTTTCTGATTCAGGTCTTAGAGGCATTTCAGGATATGCCAAGGAGTGGGAAACAACCAACGCCTTTTTAGAAGACCCTGATATGATAGAAATAGCCGCAGTGTGCAGACAGGCAGAAAGGGCTGAGAAGCTGCAGACAGGGAGATTAGCTGGGAAGTTACTGATGTTGTGATGGCCAGACTGGGATTTTGAGAGTGAAAATGAAAAGAAGACCATTTGGAGAAGAAGCCCACAGACCTGCTTCATTACGGAGACTGATGCTGAGGGCGGGCCCACAGATGATTCACTCTTTCATCTTGGGAACAGACTCTCTCTTTTTCGGGAGGGTCATTTTCTCCATCCTGAAGCTATTGACACCAGGTAGACTATGTCTGAGAGCTGGATTTGCAGCGGGGACAGAGCTGGGAGGCTGCCAGGCCAGGTCGAGGGCACGTAGGAGCCCAGGCACCAGGAGTGAGAGTTCAAGGGCGGAGGGACACAGAACCAATGGTTTCTTCCCAGTTTCATCCACAGCCAAGCAGATTAATTTCCCAGTTCCTGCACGCTAAGCGTCTAGCCATAACCAAACCATTCAGAGAAACTGAGAGTCAGAAATAATAGGCATCAAAAATACCATAAACTTGATTTTTTAAAGTCATTTGACCAAGATGTGTTGAAATTACTTCAATCTTGTATGTTGCAGACATAACGAAAGAACCATGGATTTCAGAATCTGCACACCGTTGGAGAAATTGACTTCCCTTACACCTTAGCAGTTCACCGGTGCCATTATAATCCCAGCATTCTCCTGAGACCTCATTTTGTGCCTCAGCCTTTGGTTTACTCCAAAAAGGTGTTTAAATATATACATAGGTGTAAATAAATACTGGTTGGTAATTATTAAACAGATGCCAAAAAGAGTATCCTATATATTCACATAAAAGCCGAAATAATGAAACTAGGAAAGAGATTCCTAAACCATGCTGAAAGAGATCTCACAAAGTGAAAGATAAGCTCTTGGGATTACTAAGAATGTATTAACCAAAAAAGTAAAGCCCAACAGAGACAAAATTGAGGCTAATTTTCCTTCTATGGTTTAAGTAATTAATTAATAAAGTTCACTTGAGGTCACAAGTCATGTCACAGGCATCTTCACTGGACAGATCAGAGACTTACTTTATTCTTATAAAACTTTCATTGAGTTTGTTTTCTCCTTTAGAATTCTAACAGTTGGGTTAGAACAAGCCTTCTGCTCTCAAATTGACTACTTCCTGATGCTGATATGCCAATCAAGGGGAGAAATCCACACTCAGTTTTCCCACAATTTCGTATATGAGCCAAGTTCTCAGGCAATGAGGAAGGAGCCTCCAATCTGTGCTGCACCCTGAGGGAGATGGTGCCATGTCCCTCAGACGAGCCATTGAGAAGCTGGACCACCAAGGTGCTGGACCCGTGAGCAGCTGGACTGGGCTGAACGGGGCTGCCCAACACAGTGTGGGATCCAGAGACCCATGGAAACCCTGTACACACCTGTCTTCACTGCCAGTTTTTAGGAATTACTTATCTTTTGGGAAAGATGCATTTTGTGAGATCAAATGCCACAGGTTTTAAAGATCTCAGTTCCACTGAAATCTGCTTCCTTAGTCGTAAAGCATGAATACAGGTGAAGTGAGCAATCTTGGCCCCAAAGGGGACCACTGTGGGGCCTGACACCAGGCTGGGACTTGTTCTAAGTGCTCTGAAGGCATTCTGTGTGCGTCCCATGAAGTTCAGGGCAAGTCTCCATCACGGCGTCTCCCTTTTGCACCAGTCTTGACTGAACCACGTAAACCTGGGCTGAATCCCTGGTCTCTTCCCTCAGCCTTCTTTTCACTCTTCTTTGTAAAATGGCAGCTAAATCATTTCAGGTGCTTTCCTCAGCCAAGGCAGTCAGATGGCTCTAAGATGGAGAGGCCAGTCTGTCTCCCATGCTCTCGCAGTTCCCCATGCCAGATCCCTGAGGCAGTGAAGAAATGTGCCAATAAAATCTTCCCAATAACGTCTTTTTCCTTAGGATTCTGCAGGTGGACAGACACAGGTCTCAGAGGCCACTAAAAATAGGCTGACACAACAGGATTCCGAATGTAGCCCTCATGGGCAGTCCTGATCCACGCAGACATGTTGTCCATAATTGTTCCACTCGGGGACCTAATGGTTTCCATCCAGTTTCTGTTTAATTCAGCTTCATACAAGGCTTTCCTGGGGCACAAACCTGCAGAAGGTAACACTGAACCCACCTCCCAAAGACACATATTGGCTCTCCAAAATAAGGACACAGGGCTCATCAACCCTCAAGGCATTAGAGTCGTAGAAATGCTTTCCAAACGCCTCCTCATCAACCTGGCGAGGACTGCCCAGTGAGCAACCACACAAGTTCCTTCCTCAATAAAACCCTCGGGATATCACATTTCCAGATTTACAGCAAGGGCTTCCATACAGCCTTGGATCTGTATAAATGATTAACAATCAAACCTGCACTGGGGGCTTTCTGTGAGGGTTAAATGACATATCTATGAATCTATAAAAGTTAGCATTAACAGACCCTAGCATGGGGCACATGCAAATTAACCATTCATGTTACCATCAACAATATCTCCACGGAAGAAACAAAACTATTTTCCTTTGCTGTCACATCACTGCTTGAACGAGCCATCAGTTCTACAGCAGATGCCAGCTGGGTGTCCTCCAATTCAGATCCCCAGGCTGAGGGCTCAGTGTCCCCAGGACTGTGCCCCACTTCCGATGCCAATCTCAATCCTATTGGGGTAAAACAAAGTCTCAGTTTATTTTACCTCTCCTTCTAACTGGCTACAAATCAGGGTTCCCACCACCCCCAGCTTGGGTTCAATTAATTTGTTAGAATGGCTCACAGAACTCAGAGAAACACATTTACTGGTTTATTCAAAGGATGCAGATGAAGAGATGCATAGGATGAAGTATGGAGGAAGGAGAGTGGAGCTTCCATGCCCACCCAGGATGTGATGCCCTAGAGAGGATCCTCTGCACGTTCAGCTGTCTGACAGCTCACTGAATCCAGTCTTATTGGGTTTTTATAGAGGCTTTGATCATATTGGCATGATTCATTAAATCATTAACCATTGGTGATCACTTAGTCTTCAGCCCTTCTCCCCTCTCCAGAGATTGGGGATGGGGCTGGAAGTCCCAATCCTCTAACCCTGCCTTGATTTTTCCTGTGACAAGCCCCCAGCCACCAGTCACCTCATTAGCATACAAAAAGACACATTACTCTGAAGATTCCAAAGATGTCAGAATCTTTTAGTTGCATGCCAGCAAACAGGACAAAGACAAAACATATTTCACAGTACACAGTATCCATATCAAAGCTGCTTGTGCATGTTATCTTTCGGTTGTTGGGGGCACATGCATTGATCCTAAGATAATTTTATATGCAAATAAATATATACACAAGAAATATATACACATATACACAATAAATATATACACATACACATACGTGGCCCATGGGGTGATTGCGCATCCTTCTTACCACCATGGGTTCCACCATACATGCACACACCCATCCACCCACATGACACGTATGTGTGCATCAAGGGGCTCCAGATGTTCTTGGCTATGAGGTACAAACCCTCAGGAAGTCCACAGGAGAACTGGAATGAAAACTAATTTTCTTATTTTCCAATTAAGGAAACTGATGGCAACAAAGTCAAACACATAATAGTAAATGTCGTCAATCAGCAAATACCAGAAGTTCTTTCATCCAAGGAGCCTAACATGTTTCTCTGATTCCTAGGGTGAAGACCACCTTACCATAGCATAATTTCTCCAGCACTGGCCCCTACATTGGGAGGAACTAATATACTCTGTGAGACTAACCAGAGCAAATCAGAACAAATCAGAACTTTCCCCTCCCCTCACCAAGCAGTGCTTAGAGGAAAACAGAAGTGTGATGTCAGATGGCCTCCCTGCAGCTTGGAGGCCCTTTTAAGGAGCTCCTCCCCCTGCTCTTGCGGTGCCTGTAGGGGGACCAGGTCCATCACAGAGCTCAGGCAATCAATGTGGGAGGGAGGGCCAGGGGATCCCACATGCCTGCTTCTTGTGGTGGTCCACTTTGCTCATTCAAAAAGTTCCTCCCTTGTTGACATTTTATTTTAGGCATTTGTAAGGCAATGATAAAATATTATTATTATATACTAATTCTAGACGATGTAAACCAAAAATAAAATTCTAAGTCCACCAACCAACTGAATTGACCTTTCCTCTTAGTCAAGAGTATTCCAAAGTAAACCTGAAAAACTAGTTCAGGTCCTGATGGGAAGGGGGGTCAGACATGCTTCTTTATACACTCCTCCCTTAGAATTCAGGCACAGCAGACCAGTATTAAGATGAGAACAGAGACCTTAAGACTGATAGATCAGACTCTTTGTAGCAATAAAATACCAACATGACAGATAGCAGGCCCTGAAGGAAATCAATGTATTTTACCTCAAATTACATTTCTATGACATATTTTGAAATGGCCCTGCAAAGCTGTCTCTTGTAGGGAAAATCTACACTCTGTAGAAAATCCTCTTCCCTTTCCCGGTCTTTTCCTGACCCAGGAGAGATTTAATTACGATTCTGGCACCTTTTAGAGTTGGATAAGAGACTTTTATCATCCATTTTCTCTGAAGCCTGCTACCTGGAGGCTTCATCTACATACTAAGAACCTTGGTTTCCACAACCCCTTATCTTAACCCAGACACTCCTTTCAATTGACTCCAGGTCTTTAGATAAGAACTCTTTCAACCAATTGCCAATCAGGAAAATCTTTGAAGCCACCTATGGTCTAGAAGCTTCAAGTTGTCCTGCCTTTCTGGACTGAACCAATGTACACCTTACTTGTATTGATTGATGTTTGCCTGTAACTTCTGTTCCCCTAAAATGTATAAAATCAAGCTATAACCCAATGACCTTGAACACATATTCTCAGGACCTCTGGAAACTGTGTCTCTGGCCTTGGTCACTCATATTTGGCTCAGGAAATAACCTCTTTAAATGTTTTACAGAGTTTGACTGTTTTTGTCAAGAAGATGAAAAACACAGAATACGAGAAATCAACATAAAGCTTCTAGAAATAAAAACTCCATGGACATAATGGGTCTGTTGTTTTTAAAAATATCTTTAATATCAGGGAAGGAGGTACAATGCAATCAGTAGAAAGGTCATCAGAAAAGAGGAAGGAGGAACAACGAGCTATGGAGAAATGCTGATGGGACAACCAGAGGGAGAGGGGCCTGCACGGACAGCAGACAGAGGAGGGGAGAGGGGAGAGGCATAGCATCATCGTCATAGCAAAGGGATGGGAACAGAGAGCACAGAAATTCCAGCAGGCAGGATGCATCCACAGCGCCCAGGGGAGGACCCAGCAGAGGCCGTGAGAAAAGCCTGGGCACCGCAGAAGCAGCAGGAACCATTCTGGGTGAGACCACACCTGCAAGGCAAGAGAGAAGATGCTGGTTTATTCTTCACGAACTGTGAATGGTGTTCCTCATCTGCAAAGCTTCCTGCGGGAGGTGCACTTTCCACGAGTATTTATTTAGACGGTGCTATCGACTCAGTGGCACTGTTCTGTGGCAGAATCTGCCTCCAAGAGGCATTTCCCCTTTCTGATCACTGGACAGAGCCTGTCCATTCCAGAGCAGTTCTACTGGAAGGTGCACCAGAAGCTGTCTGTCCCATCTTAGTCCTTATCTCTGACCTCTTTCTATCAATATTTGTGTATTTCCATGTGCATGTGAAAAGAAGCCCCACTGATAGAATTGGAGGAGGAGAGAAAGCAAGAGGGAACCTTAGAAAGGGCCTGAGTGAGACAGAATAAAGTTTCTAGAAAGTGTATCTTGGAGGTGCCACGTGCAATGCTGATCTTGGAGTTAGCAGACAGAACCTTGCGGGGTGGGGCAGGAGGGAACTGGGACCTAGGGCAGAGTATCCAGCTTTTTGAGAACCAGCCCCAGACCTTAAAGCTCACACACCACCAGAAGCCAGCACTGCCCTTAGGCAAGGGAGCAGCTGCTGGGTTTTATGTCCCCTGACACAATGAACCACCATACCATAGACAAAGGAGTGATCCTTCCCATTTGGGAAAAATAAACCAAAATAAAAGGAAATAAACTCAGAGGAGGTTCTTAACTCTTCCCAAAATCACACAATATTAGTGGAGTCAAAATCTGAATTGAGTTCTTCCAGGCTTCAGAGCCACTTTTTCCCAGGTCCCAAGTCTTCTTGGGGGCATGAGGACGGGGAAGGGTCAGAGCTCACAGGAGCCCCTGACTGCTTTGACTTCAGCAGTCCACACGGTGACCCAGGAGGTCACACCACAGCCAGCCCCTTCTTGGAGTGAGGAGTAGGAAGCCAAGGGCCACGGCTCAGGCGAGGCAGAGCACATCACCCAGAGGCCTGCCGGGCAGGGTCCCCAGCTCTTGAGGAAAAGCACTAAACTAAACATATCTGCCCTGCTTTAAAAAATCATCCATGCACATCCTCAGGCCCACGAACAAATACACGGAGCCCCGTGCATCAGCATGGATAAATCACGGTCAGCGAGGCCCTGCAGACAGCATCTTATTTGATTTCTATGACAGTAGGAGATGTGGACGTTGCCCTTACTCCAAGGTGGAGATAAAATATATCTCCACCCATATATTATATATAAAATTTTATCTCCACCCATTTCTCTCTCCTCCAGAGGCAAAGAGAGTCTGGGACATTGGCCAAGACCACAAAGCTCTTGAACTGGGCTCTCTGTGACACAAGAACATGAGACTAGATGCACGGGGTGGAGAGAAATGACAAAAATTATCCAGTCAAAGATCATGCCACCTGATGTGGCAACGGCTTTGGAGAAAGGCAAGACCATGGCCTCCCAGTGTCAGGTTATGGTTGAGAAGTAATTCTGCACCTGAATGCAAGCTGACCCCCACCCCAGTAATTTTGGCTGGCTGCTCTGTTAAGTAGAATGCTGAGGTCAGTGTGATCGGTAACTGTCACTTTTCTGTCACTCTGGGGGACTTGGGGGTATGGGAGGCTTCCCCCAGGAGGTGAGGCTGCACAGGACCTTGGAGGCTAAGGAGGTTTCAGAGAGGAGAGTGTGAGCTGAGCACACAGAAATGATGAAGAGAGAGGTCAACTGAGCCCATGCGGATTGGGGGTACACCAGGGTGCAGCCACAGAGAAAGGGAAGTGAGTGGCCTGCAGAAGGACCCACAACAGGGAACCCAAGAAAACAGGCAAGAAACCAACATGGGTGGTATCCTGAATGCCGGGTGAGATGACCTTCCTAAAGATTTAAGGAGTGAAAACTATAAGGAAATGAATATGAGGGTTTGCTGATGCAGAGCGAAATGAGGAAGAATCTTTTCCCTCTAACAGAAATGGAAATGACGAGGGGAGGGTGGGGATCCCCCAGGCACATCTAGGACAAAACTGTGCAAGACATAGCATAACAAGTCAGATACAGCCTGCGTGAAGAAAAGTACAGCATTGTACTGAGAGACATAAAGCAAGATCTGAATACATGAAAACTCATGCTATGTTCCCAGAGATAAGGATGAAACATTATTACGAAGTAAATTCTCCCCCAATTAATTTAGCAATTTAATTCAATTATAATTGTCAACCTAATTGAGATCTTTTTGCACTGAAGAATAGGTTAGAGTGCATAAGAAATTTCAAAAATTGTGAAGAAAAATTTTAAAACAACAAGGAAGAATAGCAAGGAGAAATACGTTCTGCCAGATGAATATCATGACTATAACACAACCAAAATCAGAACCAGAAGTTAATGGCACACAAACAAATGCCTCAGCAGAAAACAAATGTTACCAGTGGACTGAAATTAAGTGTTTAGAAACAAAGTATGTGGCAATTTAAAATACAGTCCAATGGCATTTCAACACAGTGGAGAGATTTGGGCCAGGCTATCTTATTACAGGTAAACTAAAAATCCATATATAAAAGGTAAAGTAAATGAAAATATTAAAATATTAGTTTGATCTACAGTGAAGCAGATTGTCAAAACAGGAGAACTACAAGCCATAAAAGAATGACTGGTGGATGCACTCTAATAAACATTTTTAATATAAAATTTACCATTTTAACCATTTAATATAAAATTTACCATTTTAACCATTTAATGCAGTTCAGTGGCATTAAGTACCTTCACATTGTT
This sequence comes from Theropithecus gelada, assembly GCF_003255815.1. Classification (NCBI taxonomy): domain Eukaryota; kingdom Metazoa; phylum Chordata; class Mammalia; order Primates; family Cercopithecidae; genus Theropithecus; species Theropithecus gelada. The sequence continues at coordinate 102,220,262 of NC_037683.1, forward strand.
GTGCAACCATTACCATTATCTGCTTCCAGAACTTTTTCATCTTCTCCAACTGAACTCTGTACCCATTAAATAATAATTCCACATAACTCCCCACTGCCTCATCTGGCCAGCCCCTGGAGACCCCTATTCTACTTTCTGTCTTCATGAATTTGGCTACTATCTAATAAACCTTTTTAAAATGATATGGCAAGATATTTCCTGCACATACAAAATATGCAAAACCTCCCTCAAATTGATAAGAAAGTAAAGAGACTCCAATAAAAAAAATGGGTAAGTGATGTGAACAGGTAATTCATAAGAAAGAAAATGAAACCAATCAGCATAGAGATGTGAAAAAGTGTTCACATTTCTGATATGCAAAAACACTCAAAGGAAAACAATAGCAACTATTGTTTTGATGATAAGACTAGTAAAAAGTGATAGCATTATTAGCACTCAGTGCTGCAAAGTTGTGGAGAAAAGGTCACTTTCCTAAATTGCATGTGATATGTGAATGTCAGGAGTCATCTGCAGCAGCCCACCTGTTGGAGTGTGGTTCAGCACAGAAGGGTGGAGGGACATCGAGGGCCCTCACAGCACTGTTTTGCCTAGCAAAACAAAGCAAAACCGGGAATTGTTGACTATATTATCATATAGCCACACGATTTGCAACTATAAAAAAGTCAGGTTTTAGACCCCAATCTACTGATCCATTCAAGGCAAAAGTAGACTGCGGAATGATGAAGATGGTATGATTCCCATTTCTACCACAAAAGAAGGAAGGGGTGTGTATATGTGTGTGTGTACCAAAAATTCTGGAAAGCTATTAACACTGATTATCTTTATCTTTTCTTTCTATACCTTTATCCTGTTTGGCTCATTATGAAAAGCATCTATTGTTTTAATTTAAAAAAATTAGTTCATGTTGTTGCATGCATCGGTAGTTCATTGTAATTCATTCCTTTTTATTGCTGGGTAGTGTTTGTAGCATGCACATATCAAATGTGTTTATCTGTTCACTAGTTGATGGATAATTGGGCTGTAGTTTGAGTCTATTACAAAGAATGCTGCTATGAACATGGACATACTATGGACATACATTTTTATTCCTGAATAGCATGGTAGATTCATCTTTACCCTTATAATAATCTGTCCACCTGTTTTCATAAGCACCTGTACCATTCTGCATTCCTACCAGCAATAACACACAACACAGGTAGCCCTCAAAGCCTTAAGCTAAGTGAAAGAAGCTAGACACAAAAAACCTTGTACAGAATGATTCCATTTGTATTGCATAGAATTGCATAGAATGGTTCCATTTATAGGAAATTATGGAAAAGGCAGAATAATAGTGCTAGAAAGGTGGTTGCCTTGGGCAGGTGTTGGAAAATGCTACTGACTGAAAAAGGGCACAAGAGATTTTTGGGAGTGGAAGAAATGTTCTTGACTGCATGGATTAAGTAATCAAGAATCAATAATTCAGTTACTGTCTAATAAACATCTTTAAAATGATAAGGCAAGATATTTCCAGCACATATAAAATATGCAAAAAGCTCCCACAAATTGATAAGAAAGTAAAGAGACTCCAATAAAAAAAATGGGTAAGTGATGTGAACAGATAATTCATAAGAAAGGAAATTAAACCAGCCAGCACATAGATGTGAAAAAGTGTTCACATTTCTGGTACACAAAAGCACTCAAAGGAAAGGACAGGGGCTTGGGAGAGGGGTGTGTTACTGATGGAGTGGGGAACAGGGGTTTTCTTTGGTGTGGAATATTCTGATCTGGGTGACTATTACTTAGTGAATGCATACATAAAATTCCAATAAACAACACACTTAATATTTGTGCACTGGTCGGGCACGATAGCTCATGCCTGTAATCTCAGCACTTTGGGAGGCCAAGGTGGGTAGATCACCTGAGGTCAGGAGTTTGAGACCAGCCTGGCCAATATGGTGAAACCCTGTCTCTACTAAAAGTACAAAAGTTAGCTGGGCGTGGTGGCAGGCACCTGTAATCCCAGCTACTTGGGAGGCTGAAGCAGGAGAATTGCTTGAACCTGCGAAGCAGAGGTTGCAGTGAGCCGAGATTGCACCACTGCACTCTAGCCTGGGGGACAGAGTAAGACGCCATCTCAAAAAAAAAAAAAAAAAAAAAATAGATTTGTGCACTGTATGACACCTCAACAAATTCATATTTAAATCCCAAAATTAAAACAAAAACACCAGGCAGCAGGCTTGGGATGTAATTTGCTGTGTCATTAGGAGCCATTGTAGTTTCTGAAGCTAGGGAAAAATATGTCGAAAGTGATTTCAGAACAGGAATTGGCCATGTTTTCAGGAAGCCCTGGTCAGGGAAGAAGAGTTGGCCACATTCTCAGGGGATGAATATGAGCATCAGCCACTGGGTGAAGTGACAAGGCCTGGGAAGGCCTAAGGTGGGGTGGAAGGAAGGCAGGGGCCCAAAAAGCATTTCAAAGAAGAGCACATACAATTTGAAGATGATAACTCAATGACATGCAAAAGGTAGGAAGATTGTAGAAGTAATAACAGCCACAATTGACATGTACAGAGTGTTTACTAAGTGTCTGGCCCTTTTCTACAACTTTGCACATGTTAATCTTTTAATATTGTAGGGATCATTATGATTTCCTTTTCATTAGTGGAATCTAAGACCAGAGAGGGTAAGTAGCCAGTTTGAGGTCACACAGTAGGGAGGCAGAGCTGAGAGGGCTTCTGCATACTGGAAGGAAGATGGCGAGGTCAGTTTGGGACACCTGGCATTACAGTCATGAGCAAACACCCACCACTTGACATCGGCAGGAGCCGATGTCAACTTGCATGCCCAGAGACTTCAGGATATAAAGCAAAACATGATTCAAGTGCAAAAGATCATTCCTGATAAAGCCACGATGCGATACCATCTCACACCCATCAGAATGGCCACTAACAACAACAACAACAAACAAACAAACAAACGAAAAACAGAAAACAAGTGTTGGCGAGAGTGTGGAGAAATATGAACTGGTTGGAGTATAAAATTGTGCAGCTACTGTGGAAAACAGCATGGCAGTTCCTCAAAACGTTAAACATATAATCGCCATATGATCCAGCAACCCCACTTCTGAGTACATACCCATAACAAATGATAGCAGGGACTCAAACACATATATGCACACCACGTTCATGGAAGCATTATTCGCACTGGTTAAAAGGTAGAAACAACCCAAATATCCTCAACTGATGAATGGACAAACAAAATGTGGTCCATGCAGACAATGAAATATTATTCAGGCTTAAAAAGGAAGGAAATTCTGACACATGCTACAAGACGGATAAACCTTGAGGATATTATGCTAATGGAAATAAGTCAGTCACAAAAGGACAAATACTGTATGACTCCACTTAGATGAGGATGCTAGAGTAGTCGAATTCATCGAGACAGAAAGCAGAATGGGAGTTGCTAGACTGGGCGGGGGGAGGGGGAAGTGGGGAGTTGTTGTCTAACAGGGACAGAGTTTCAGTTTTGCAAAATGAAAAGTTCTGGTGATGGAGGGTGGTGATGGTTGCACAACAATGTGAATGTTCCTAATGCCACTGTGAAAAAATGGTTTCAATGGTAAACTTTATGTGATATATATTTTACCACAACTTAAAAATAAGTAGCAACTAAGTAAAAGCCAAAAAAAACTATTCCCAGAAAAATCACACATGGAGAACTGTGGGCACAGTCACAGGGCTCAGTTGCAGCCTGACACCCCCAACTCCAGGGCAAGGACAGACAGACTGACTTTCATATTGATTTTTCTCTCTTTCTTCATTCTGAGCAAAATTAGACCTCCAGTATTCCAAATTCATCATCACTTTGCGATGCATTTTCATGCCTGTAATGATAGAATTCCTGCCTGAGGCTATAAATAATTGAGCTAAGACACTTCCAAACCTGGATGATAACATGTTCCTCGTGGGACACCGAGGCAGCATCCCTCAGCACTCCCTGTCCTCCGCAGCTATTAAAAGGCTCTGTGGGTGTCTGGCCACATGTCAGAAAGTGCTGCCTCAGAGGTAAACAAACCACAGCTAAAAAATAATAAATAACACATAGAAAGCTATGCACATAGATTTCCAAGGAGCCAGCTCTCTTCAACTACCCGCACAAACGGTGAATACGCATGAGAGAGGCTTGTTCAGATAAAAACAAGAATTCAACCAAACATGTAAAAATGTTGCCTGCTACTAAGTAGGCATGAGATGATTGGAGATTCCTAGAAAACCGGGAAATCCTTACTTGCTTTGGTCCCTGGGGTTCCAGGAGCCCAGAGACGTGAGGCAGGCTCCATCCAGTGCACCCCCAAGGGAGATCTGTGCTTTGACTCCACTCCTACTAAATGTACAAGGGCTTACAAGCTAATTTCCATGAACACTAAGCAAATGGATTGGAGGGGTAGACAGTGATAATATTAATATATGCATATAATGTATAATTAAATTAATGTATTGACATGATTACTTAATATTACTCATAAGAGGAAAATGAGGGGCACGAGATTCTGTATAAAGTGTGACTGAAAAGAAAATACGTGGAAAATTAACTGAAAACCCCAAGCCCTCTTTTTGTATATTTCTTTGTTTTCTAAAATTTCTCTAGTGCATATGTATGTACTACTTTTACAGTGCAATACAATTTATTTCTAAAGAATGTAAGTTAGTGTGGTGCAGCTATTTTAACCCCCAGCGGACATTTGGCAAAGTCTGAAGGTTGTCACAATGTTAGGGGGAGATGTGCTACTGGCATCTAGAGAGTGAAGGTCAGAGGGGCTGCTAATCGTCCTAAAATGCACAGGACAGCTGGTCCCAAAGATTGACCATGTCAAGATGGGGAAGTGAAGATTGCTTTGTTGAAACAGAAGAGAGCAAGACAGAATGGCCAGAACTTCATAAAAGTACCAGAGAGAATGCGTGATGGTGACAGGAAGGCACTCAATCCTTGCAGGTGTTCAACTGCGTGGACCAGCCAGGGTCCACCAGAAAGGGCGCTGCAGAGACCGCTGGGTCAGGAGAGGATCTCAGCAGCAAGGAGGCCACCAACCAGCCCTGGACACCAGCAGGCAGCGCCAAGAAGGTGCTTGCTCTCTTGAAAAAAAAAGGCCACAAGCCATCACATCAGAGGAGGCAGGATCAGATCCAACATTCAACAAAGTACATCTCTCTTAGCAGTTATTTTAAGTATTAAATTGCATTTAACTAAATTATAGGAAATTACAGATTGGCCAATTTAATTTAATTTTCAGTGCTCAAAGGCTTTACTTCAAAAGGAACTATAAATTCCTAATCTTTATATAACAAGTCTTCATTTCTCAAGGTTATAAGCAGTAAAATGAAAACATGAAGAGAAAGGACTTTATATCAAAGCACTATGCCAAACAAAAGAAGCTGTGTTTTCTAAAACAAGTGACTTCCATCCTGCTAAGCAGATGCAGATGTACTAATCTTCATTTTTAAAAGGCCCTGGGGGCAGAAAGGAAGGAAGAATTATGGAATATAACTTTTTCACATGGAGTTTGTCTCATGAGTCACATCTTCTGAGCTGGTGCTCTAAGCAGCTTGCTTCATTTTTAGTCATTCCCCTGGATTCCTGAAAATGTAAGATTTTGACAAATAATGATTGAGCACCTACTATGTGCTGGGCCAGGAGCTCCTACAGGCCTTTTCTGAGGGCTGCCTGTCACCTCTGTGGGTCACCAGAGGACGCCTCCCCATGGGTTCGTCAAGGAATCTCAGACCCAAGTTTGCAAAGTAATGGGGTTCAATCTCCATTGCTTTTAGACACTTTAGACTTTGGGTTTTTCCAATAATAAACAAAAAATATTAATAGCATTTAACGATGAGAAAATGCTTATGATTGATTCTAAAGGAGGAAAGATGAATCTGACATTTTCTATACAGTTGGAACACTATTATATCAAAAATGCATATAAAAATATACCATCTTAATTAAATCATCAAAGCTGGCATCATCAATATTGGGCCACATCAATATTGGAGGTAATGAGGACATCAAGTACCTCCATGATAATGCACTGGGGAAGGACACAACAATTTCTATTGTCTCCTGCCAGGAATGCATAACCAGACGCTAATCATGAGACAGCAATAGGCAAATTAAAATTGAGGGAAATTCTATAAAATAACTGGCATGCACTCTCAGAAAATGTCAATGTCAAGAAAGACAAAGAAAGGCTAAAGAACTATTCCAGATTCAAGGAAACGAAAGAGATGTGACAACAAAATGCAATGTGTGATTCTAAACAATCCTGGAATGAAGTAATAAAACCATCAATGAAGGACATTATGGAACAATTGATGAAATTTGGATTTAGACTATTAAATTAGGTAATTGTGTTCTGTCAGTGTTAAAATTCCTGACTTGATCATTGTGCTGTGAGTATGTAGGAAAATAATATTGTCCTCAGGAAACGTGCACTTAACTAGTTAGGGTTGAAGAGGTATGACATCTCCAACTTATTCTCAAATAGTTCAGAAAAAAATTTGGGCTGGGCACAGTGACTCACGCCTGTAATCCCAGCACTTTGGGAGGCCAAGGTGGGCAGATCAGTTGAGGTCAGGAGTTTGAGACCAGCCTGACCAACATGGTGAAATCCCATCTTTACTAAAAATACAAAAATTAACCAGGCATGGTGGTGGGCACCTGTAATCTCAGCTATTCAGGAGGCTGAGGCAGAAGAATTGCTTAAATGCGGGAGGCGGAGGTTGCAGTGAGCCGAAATTGCACCACTGCACTCTAGCTTGGGCAACAAAGCAAGACTCTGTCTCAAAAAAAAAAAAAAAAAAAAAAAAAAAAAAAGGAAATATGCAGGATTCCTTTGTTGTACTCTTGCATCTCTTTTATAAGTTTAAAATCATATAGAAAGTTTGAAAATGCACAGAAAAAATGAAGAAATTACAAGCTATATTTAATAGAATCGAAGGAGCAAGTGATTGTAAAATAGATCATATTTTACGTTTCACAAGTAAAGAAAAACTATAGTCAATAAGATTATGACACAACACTTTCCTATCACTTAGGCTTTTTCTTTACACTTTTAGAGAACTCTTTTAGACTTGCTAATGGATCAATTTTTATTCTATATCACTCTTTTGTATATATAAAAACAAATAGGTAAGTGAAATAAGTTAAAGTTATCCTCCAACTTCTCCACATGCCAATTTCAACACTTCTGAACCCTTTGATTCAGAATTGTTCACGTTTGTGTTTTTCTATGCAATATCATCCTCTGAGCCACCAAGAATGTAGATGATACAGCAGTTTTTCAAAAGAATATTCATGGTTATTTCCAGTATTTTCTTCCAAGCCACTGAAGTCTATCCTGTAAGCTTTAATGCTTGACCTTTCCCTGAAGGGATCAGGGAAAGGACTTTGGCCCACAGTGAGGACTGTCATTCTCTGAAATGATGTTGTACTGATCACTGAGCTAATTCTGTCAACACAAACAGCTCCAAGTGTGCCCATGCTCAAGACCAACAGCAACTATACAACTGCCATGGGCCTGGCAGAAGCAGCTGTGAAGACACCATGAATATAAACTGCATCGATTTCAGAGATATTAACAAGTGAAAAGGGTGCATCTTGGAATTAAAATGTGATATTTAAAAATCTTAACAGTGTTGAGTTTGTGGATGGGAGGTCATTCCAATTTTGTATCAATAAGCACACATTAATTTGTTGGTGTTTCTGTAATCAGAAAAAATGAATGCATTTTGATCCACAAGACATAGTTATTTTCTCTAAATCATGCCTGATTTTTATCTGTGCATTTCCTATGTTTCCCATCGCACAACCTTATCCATTAGCTCAGGTCTAAGGAGCTTTTCTGCTGTAGAATTCATTAATTGACCCAATAAATGTTCATTAAAAGCCCATGAGATATAAGCAAAAGCCAAACTCAGATGGTGCCTTCAAGGGTCTTAAAGTCTGGTTGCAAAGAGAAGGTACCACTTAGAACTGATTCAAGATGCGTATTTTTTTTTTCATATTTCTGAAATCGCTGTGGGCCAGGCAGCAGTCATGAGGTAGTTACCATTTCCTGCACATATGCATCAAAGCTTGCAGAACGGGTATCGTTAGTTTGAAAGAGAATTCCAAAAAAGTTGAGAACGTTTTAAGAGTCAGGTTTATTAGGTATAATAAACCTTTTTTAGATGTTCAGTTATGAGGGTTTTATTGTTGCTGTTGTTAATTTTTTGCAGAGATAGGGGTCTCACTATGTTGCCCAGGTTGGTCTCAGACTCCTGGCCTCAAGTGATCCTGCCTCAGCCTCCCAAAGTGCTGGGAGCTACCATGCCCATCCTCAGTTCTATGAATTTTGAAAAACCCATATAGTCACGTAACTATCATCAAATCAAGAGATAGGATAGTTCTTTTATCCCCAAAAGGTTTCACCATGCTCCTTTTGTAATCAATATCTCTTTTCCCCACTTCCAGATCCTAGTAACCAGTGATCTAATTTCTTTCTCTACAGTTTTACCTTTTCTAGAATGTCATAGAAAGGGAATCACATAGTATGAAGCTTTTTGTATCTGGCTTCTTTTACTTAGCATAGTGTTTTTGAGATCCATCCACATTGTTGTACATATTACTTGTTTTTTATTACTTAGAATTACTTCATTTAAATCTGTTCTTATGCTGATTCTACACTGTATTGATGACTTCAAACTGTGAATTCTCTTTGAACTGATTTTCAAAATTATTTTGGTTATTCTAGATTTAAGAATCAGCTTATCAATTTCTACAAAAAAACCGACTGGTACTTTTATTGGAATTGTGTTAAATCTATAAATCAATTTGGAAAGGTTTTCACTTTTTTTTTTTCTTTTTTGAGATGGAGTCTTGCTTTGTCATCCAGGTTGAAGTGCAGTGGTGCGATCTCAGCTCGCTGCAAGCTCCGCCTCCTGGGTTCATGCCATTCTCCTGCCTCAGCCTCCCGAGTAGCTGGGACTACAGGTGCCCACCACCACACCCGGATAATTTTTTTGTATTTTTAGTAGAGACGGGGTTTCACCGTGTTAGCCAGGATGGTCTCGATATCCTGACCTCGTGATCTTCCCACCTCGGTCTCCCAAAGTGCTGGGATTACAGGTGTGAGCCACCGTGCCTGGCCAGGTTTTGACATTTTAACAATACTGAGTCTTTAGTCTATGAACACGGTATATCTGTCCATTTATTTAGATCTTTAATTTTTCTCATCAACGTTCAATAGTACTTAGCATGTAACTCTTACACATATTTTGTTAAATGTAACACTAAAATATTTTATGTTTTTATGCTATTGTAAATGGTCGGTTTTCAATTTTATTTTCCAATTGACTTGCTAGTCTATAGAAATGCAATTGATATTTGTATTTTGACATTGTATCCTAAAACCTTGCTAAACTCACTTATTAGTTCTAATAGCTTTCATGTAGATTTGTCAGGATTTTCTATGTAGATGTCCATGTTAAGTGCAGAAAAAAGATGTTTTTACTTTTTGTCTAATTTGAATGGATTTTATTTTTTTCTTGCCTTACTGCATTGACTTGTCTTGTTCTTGATCTTAGAGGGAAAGTATTCAGTTTTCACCATTAACTATGATATTGGCTGTAGATTTTTAGTGGATGCCCTGTTATCAGATTGAGGAACTTTCCTTCTATTCCTAGTGTGTTGACAGTTTTTATGATGAATGTATGTTGAATTTTGTCAAAGGCTTTTCTGTATCTGCTGGGATTTTCATATATATATATATATATATATATATATATATATATATATATATAT